>NC_050502.2:3261778-3296778 GCF_012460135.2 Molothrus ater
CAAAAAAAAATCATCCCATTCTGCTTGCTGCCTGAATTTAACACAGCAGGGAAGGGAATTGGGCAGGGGATCCAAGGGGATCTGCAGCTCCTGTCTCAGAAAGTCAGCCTGAGACCAAAAAAATCATCCCTTGCTCCTTGCCTGCCTGATTTAAAACAGCAACAAAGGGAATTGTGCAGGGGATCCAGGGGGATCTCCTGTCTCAGAGTCAGCCTCAGATAATAAAAATCACCCCCTCTCCTTGCCTGCCTGAATTTATCTGTGTTTTGTGGCTCTGGGAGCAGAGCAGCTCTGGTGTAAATTACTTGCACGACCTTTCCTGTTTGATGACTTTACAGCTGGCTGCTCACACCTCACATATAATTCCATGTATGCCATCCATCATTAGCACCTGCTGGAGAGCCTGGCAGCTCCTGGGGCTGCTGCTGCTGTCCCAGGGGGCTGTGGCAGGGGCAGGACACGGGACAGGGTCACAGGGAGGTGGCCCTGCCCTGCAGAGCCCCGGCCAGGGCAGGACACGGCCAGGACCTCGGGCATTCTTGGTCAGACCTGGCACAGGATTAAATTAAATCCCTCTTCTGTCTTCCTCTCGTTTTCCACCCACTTTGAGCTCTGAGGCTCCTGCTGAGGGTGGCAGGCTGGGAATGATTTTCCCAGCTCTTTTCCCTGCCCTACAAGATCATCCTCACATGGGTGCCCACCACAAAGCCCTTGAAGGCCACGGCAGCTGAACTCCACTCTGCCAGCAGCTTCTGGGTTATGAGTTCCTGCATTTCCATGTCCTCAGCAGCTGTGGAGAAAAAAAAACACCCAGGGCAAGACCTGGCTGTGTCATTTCTCATCTGGAGAGCCCCTTGCTCACATTTATAATTTCCATTTTAATTGTGCCGACACCTCACAGTGCAGGTGAGGTGTTGCCACACTTAATTATAAAATAAAATATAAATATATTTCTAAATATATTTTTCTCTTATATTTATACTAAATAAATAGAAATATTTATAAAATATATTTATGAATATATTTATAAATATAATTTTTATAAAAAAAAAATGTTTAGAAATTTAAAAAAAATTTGAAATTTTATTTTTTAAAAATTTTTAAATGTTTAAATTTTAAAATTTTTTAAAAATTAAAATTTTAAAAAAGTTTAATTTTAAATTTCAAAAATTTTAAAAAATTAAATTTTTTTTTTAAAATTTAATTAATTATTTTTATTTTTATTTAATACCTATTAAATCCAGCCCGGATTGTGTCACTCCACACCTCCAGCAGCCCTTTCTGTGGGTTAATCAGGCACGTGCTGCATTGCTCTCAACCCCTTTCTCGGCTATGCTTAATTACACTTAATTATTGTAATCCCGGTCTCTGCCTTCCTCCCTCCAGCCCAGCACATCAATCCCGGGTTCAGCGCTGCGCTTGTAGAGCCGAATTCCAGAGCTTCCGAGCGGGCGGGAGGAACGCAAACCCTTACATGGCTCTGCTCCTCCGCCAGGGCTGGCCCTGCCTCTCCCTGGCTTTAGAGAGCTCCTCTCAGCGTTTAAGAATGGACAGACTTAATTCGGGCAGCAATTCCATCCCCGCAGACAAAGGGAGCGAGCCGGAGCACACTTCAGGAGCAATTATTTAAATCCCCCTGTCTGAGAGAGGCGGGGGAAAAGCTGCTGGTGCCAACAATCCCAAACTCTCCTGCCGCTCCTTATAAGTTCAGCTTTGCCCAGATGTCTCTGCCTGCATCTCGCACCCAGGAAATCACAATTATCATTCCCCTATAAACCTGCAGAGAGAGGGATGGGAGCACAGGAATATGAGTCAAGAGTGTGGTGGTGATCACAGGGGTCCCAGGATGAGGGAAGAGATGAGAATCGTGACTCCACGTTTCAGAAGGCTGATTATTATATTATATTATATTATATTATATTATATTATATTAATTATATCATATCATATTATACTATATTATACTATATTATATCATACTATATTATATTATATCATACTATATTATACTATATTAAACGATATATGATATATGATATATAATTATATATATTATATATAATTATATATATTATATATAATAATAATAGTAATATATGATATATATAATAGATATATAATAATATAATATAATATAATATAATATAATATAATATAATATAATTATATATTATATTATATTATATCATACTATATTATATTATATCATACTATATTATACTATATTATATCATACTATATTATATTATATCATACTATATTATACTATATTATACGATATATGATATATATATCACATATCGTAAATATATGATATATTTAATATATCAATATATATTGATATATTAAAACTATACTAAAATAACAGAAGAAAATATTTCATCAGAAGGCTTGCAAGGAATAGAAAAGAAATGGAATGATAATAAAATCTTGTGACTGACCAGAGAGTCCGAGACAGCCGGGCTGTGATTGGTCATTAATTAAAAACAACCACATGAGCCAATCCCAGATGCACCTGTTGCATTCCACAGCAGCAGATAACCATTGGTTACATTTTGTTTCTGAGGCCTCTCAGCTTCTCAGGAGAAAAAATCCCAAGGAAAGGATTTTTCATAAAAGATGTCTGTGACACAAGAATGTGAGTTTATTCCTGGGTTTTACACCCAAAATCCAAGTGAAGAGAGCAGTCTTCAGAGGGAAAGGTGTTGCTGAGGATCTGTGCACGTGGCTGTCCCAAAAAGTGTTGGCAAAGCTCATTAGGGTAATTTGACAAGAGGAAAGAAAACAAATCCTGAGCTGCCACCAGTCCCTCCTTGCCTGGCCTGTGCCACTGAGCTTACAAACACCATCAGATTTTTGTAATCAGAGCACTGGCACTCTGAGCCTGCTTGCTGATGCTTAAAAAAAAACATAATTTGGGGCAAAATTCTCCTCTTTGGTTCACACAGCCATGGCAGGGACACCTTCCACTGCCCCAGGTGGCTCCAAACTCCACCAGCCTGGCCTTGGACACTTCAGGGATCCAGGGGCAGCCACAGCTGTGCCAGGGCCTCCCCACCCTCAGTGAAGAATTTTTCCCTGATATCCAATCTAACCCTTCTCCCTTCCAGTTTGAAGCTCTTCCCTCCCGTCCTGTCACTACAATAATTAAAAATAATTGGAATGCACCACAGGAGTAACAAACTCCAGGCTTGTGCTCCCCATCAGGAGGGGCTGGGGACACACAAACCCTGTGAGTGAGGAAGCCCTGAGGGAGCTGGGGGTGCTCAGCCTGGAGCAAAGGAGACTCAGGGCTGCCCCCATCACTCTGCAGCTCCTGAAAGGTGCCTGTGCTCAGCTGGGGCTGGGCTCTGTCTCCAGCACTGACACAACCAGAGCACACAGCCTCAAGGGAAAGTTAGGTTGGGTATCAGGAAAAAGTGTTTCACAGAAAGGGTGATAAAGTTCTGGAATGTTCTGCCCGGGGAGGTGGTGGAGTCCCCATCCCTGGGTGTGTTTAACAAAGCCTGGATGTGGCACTGGGGGCCAGGGCTCAGTTGAGCTGTTGGGGCTGGGTTGGACTCGATGATCTCTAAGGTCTCTTCCATCTCAGTGATTCTGTGAATCCTGTGAATCTTGGTGCACATTCAGGTTTTACCAACATCCCTCAGCAGGATTTTGCCAGGCTCAGCTCTGGTGCTGGGTTCCCCAGCCCTCACTGGCACCAAACATTATTTCCCCTCACAGCTCCTGGTGCAGCTCAGACAGCAGAATCTGGGAGACAATCCCTTATCAAGTTACATCAACAAGCATTACAGCAGGGCAGATAAGCTTATTTTTTTAATCTGAGGGGCTGTGCTTGAGGAAATGTCACTCAGAGAGTGTCCTGTGGCCTCATGGCAGGCTGAACACAGAGCTACACATTTATATACATATACCACAAACAAAGACATCTAAATCTCTAGATATATATATTTTTTTACTGTTTTCAGCTTGCAAAATTTTTAACAATCAGGTATTTGTTGCTCACTGACATTAAAATCATTAAAATGAGGTAAAAATCCACTGTGTTGTCTGCACACTCTGGGTTTAATCACCCAGGTTGGAGCTGGAGACCTTTTATTGGAGCATGATTTCATCTTCAAACCATCCCAATATCCACTTGTGTACAGTAAGTTACCCATTTATAGGTTTCTAATAAAAGCAAATCTTCCCTAAGTGGCTATTACTGGATTTCTCCTTTCAGCCTGGGGATAAGCAGGATTCTGGGCTTTAAAAAGCTCTCTAGTGGGCTGAATAAGAAAGTGACAACTGAAGAATGTCATGGCAAAACTCTGGTGTGTTCTAATTACAGCACTGTTAACGAGGGGAACATTTGTCAGACCAGAGCTTCAGCACGTTTAGCACAGACACAGAAACCTCCCACTCGCACAGTGACAATTTTCTCTCCTCTCCAGGCAGATGCCACAGGAGGTGGTGTCTGCCAGCACAAGGTAAGTTCCTCCATCTGGAAAGAATTATTTTCTTTTTTTTTTTTTTTTCATTTTAATCAAGGACTTGAAGGAATTTGCACACTCGATTGCTAAAGAAAATGATGCATTTATTTTCTTTTTAAAAATGACCCAAAGTACAACTTCAAGAAATCTGCTCGTTACATTTAGATACATAGTTTGAGACTGACCGATTTCCAGAACGTTCCTCCACAGTTATATATCCACATGCACCTCCAATGTTTCCCACATCCCCCACCCTATCACACCTCATCACAATATTCCTAATAAAAAGGCAAAGCTGCAGATTCTGAGCGCTGCTGACATTTAGCTGGAACATCTGCAATGTGCAAGAGCCCCTGAACAGGAACGTGGCTGCAGGGAGGCAGAGGGAGGCAGGTAAAACCCTGAGTGCTGTGTGTGGGGAGGCTCTGGGGCAGCACAGGCTGCCCAACCCTGCCAGCCCCCCTGATTTGGAGTTTTAAAAATCCAGGAAAATGTTCTGGAGCCACGGATTTCTCCTGGTACAGAGGGAGTTACAGAGCTGGAGGCATTGTGGAACATGAAAGCTCTCTAATGAGATGTAGGAGGCGTATTTATTTCCACAAACTGCCCTTAAATTAATAAAACAAATAAAAATCAAGTGGTGTCTGTGATCTTTAGGCTCTGCACAACTCCCTGCCAGGAGGGGACAGCCGGGGGGATTTGGGATCTCGTCCCAGGGAACAGGGACAGGAGGAGAGGGAACGGCCTCAGGCTGGGCTGGGGAGGCTCAGGTTGGACACAGCAGGAATTTCCTCATGGGAAGGGCTGGAAGGGGCTGCCCAGGGGGGTTTGGAGCGCCCATCCCTGGAGGTGCCCAGTGAGGGGACACTGGTCTGGGTGACAAGGAGGGGGTCAGGCACAGGCTGGAACTGATGATCCTCGAGGGCTTTTCCAGCCTCACAATTCCAGGATCCTGTGAAGCACCAAATATAAAATCACCAAAACTGCCAGGTGCCCACAGCTCTGAGCACCCAGCACGTGCAGAAACCCCAGGATTTTTCATTAAAGTCTCTGAGCACAGTTTGTTTTCAGTCTCAGCACACAAGTCCCACAGATCTTTCCATATTATTTCGGCTCTCCACTTCCACAACGGAATTAAACTTTGGCAGGCAGGGGATTTGTATCATTTCAGCAGAGATCTCTGGGTGCAGCATCAGCCTTTTGCTTGTGTGCCTGGGATTAGCAAGACATTGCTGAGATCATCATATATATGTTTCACAGCCAGGACAGCTTTTGGTATTAAACAAGTAAAAAACCCAGGAGAGCTGCAGTGAGCAGCCCTTTAGAAAGGACCCTGTGCTTGTTTGAGAGGTAGTTCTGAAGATGATCATCATTGCAAAGAAGTTCTGCAACTGCTTAAAAAGTTTTCAGCTGCAAGAGGTAAAAAAGATTGTAAGCAATCACTCACTCTTCCACAAAAGTTGAATTAAATCTGTCCCATTCATCTGCTGGGAATTCTTGGGTCACTGGTCAACCAGGATTGCCATTCCAGCAGGCTGGGAGGACAAAAAACACCAGTGAGGAGTGTCTGTGCTACCCAGAAAATCTCTAGATTTAGGTTTGGGTCCTTCAGATGTGCTGCTCATGCATTGTCATTGATTTATATAAAAATATTGCTGAGCCAAAGAGCTGGAACTGCAGCCAAAGAACATTTGTTATTTGCACCTCTCACAGGGCAGTGAAACACTCTAAGGAGCATTTTCAAACAGGTTTGGGTGATTTTAGAGACGCAGTGCCTGATTTGCTGTAAACACCAGTGATTTGCATGTGCTAACTTCTGAGGAGAGCACAACAGAGGTGCCAGGGCTGGCAGCTCAACAAAGCAAAGCTCCCTCACAAATAGAAACTGCTCTTTACCTCTTCAGACATTTTCAATTTTAGGCTGCTCCCAACATTCTCAGCAGCAGCAGAGCTCACGAGGGGATGGTTTCTGGTGATTTCGGAGCTCACCAGGGTTTGGCTTTCCCAAAAACAAGTGTGACTTGGAGGTTTGGCCGTATCTGGAGAGCCCAGGCACCGAGGCCGTGCCCAACCCTGATAAATGACAGTGACACAGCCCAGGGTCCCCCAGTGGGGCTGGGACAAGCCCTGCTCCCTTCCCCAGGGAACTCAGCCACTCCAGGGTGTGCAGGGATGATTCCTCACAGGACATCTATGGGCTCACCTGGAGAGCTCTCCCACTCTGGGAATTCTGCATCAAACAATTCACCAAAAGCAAATGTTTTATGAAGAAATTGGGGATTAGTGATTGGAAACAAGACCCCAATATTCCCAGCTGTATTTCCTAGGCTAGGAAGAAGTTTCCAGCCCAGTAAATATCTGCTGAGGCTGCTTTTCCTTCTCACCCAAATTAGCAATTCACTTAACTACATATTTGATTTTCAAATATGGCAGTACCAAGTAAGAAAGAGCAAGTCTTAAACAAACACCATGTGCAGTCAGGGCAGTCAGGGCATGCTGAACACATTTTCTAGATGAAAAGCCACAGTTTTGCCAGTTAATTGCTTTATCTGCAGCTTCACAGCCCCAGCCTTAAGCAAAATTACTCAGTGTGCACCAGGGGCTGCCACAGGAGGAGTTCCCTCACAGCCACCTCTCCCCAAAAGTCACAGAATTATCAATATTATTCTAGTTTTTACAGATAGATGTTGGTGCAGCTCCCAGCACACCAGCACTGCTCCTTCTGCCAGGAAGCAGCACCACCACCTTATCTTCTCTATGAAATCCTTTTCCATGCATCCTGCAAGGTTCCCTTCTCCTCTCTCACCTGGTGTGTTTTGTTATAAAGAAACGTAAAGGGCACAAAAGGAAGAAGAAGATTTCTGGCTTCTGAAAATGTGCCAGATCTATTAGAGATTCTACTAAAATCAATGGCATCTTCTGCCACTTCCCTCCAGAATCCACTTCCCTGGTTCTTCGTTCAAATAAAACTTCACTCAGCCTAGCAAAATGAAAAATCCCAGCCATGTGTTGCTGTGAGTGACCCAGGCCAGCCCATCCATGCTGCTTGCTGCACGGATAAGGGCCAGACTGTTATTTTAATATCATTACTAAGCTCATTGAATTGACACTTGCTCAACAAAACAACTCAGAAAAGCTCCACACATGAGAACCCTCCTGGGAGCCTCAGTTTCGAGTCCTTTGGAGCTTTGGCTGAGTCTTTTTGAGGATTTTTGCAGGCCTGCACCCAGTGCTGCAATGACCCAGAGGGGCCAGAGCAGCCCCATCTCCTCAGGGGAAGGGTCTCCTACTGAACATTTGCTCACTTATCTTTCAAATCACCCTGGTGACTCCTTTGTTTGCATACTGAGAGTCTCCTTCCTTTAGCATTCAAAACCTGCTGCAGAGAAAAAGTCATTCCATTTCAAACCTCCTGTTCAGAAAAGCTCTAAATTGTATTTAAAGTCCTGCTCAGGCACCTGGCAAGGGATCAGATGGATCTGGAGATGGACTTGGGCCATGAGGCTGCAAGAAGGAACAACCCCAACAAGCTGGGCTGTGGTTGTGACAGGTCACACCACCCTGGCATGTTCTGGGAAGATAAAGGAAGAGGAAATACAAGCTCATGGAGTTCAAGAATGAGAAAATGTAGGCACCCAAAGGCCTGAAGGAAGGCAATTAGAAACAAAGCAGCTCTTCCCATAAAATATTTCCATTTGGATCAGCCAGTACTTGCACCTTATCAGTCTTTCCTGGTTATGTTTCCAGAGATTTTGTTGAGATTTCAGAGCACACTCCCAATTATTAATGTGTGTTTCCCCCCCCTCCCTCATTTTCCAGTCACAGCCCTGGGCCTGAAAAAGTTCTACTTGTCTGACAGGGGTGGCATGTTTGCATTTTTATTAAAAGAGCTTCATGTAATTCAATGGAATTCACTCTACACAAAGAGATAATTTTTTGCAATTACCAGAATCTCAAACATGGATATAAACCAGCTCTCAAAGTTCAACATTTTTGTTTTAGAAACACAGGAAAAACAAAGACACACACCTGGCAGAACTGATGATGGAAATCTGAGCTCCAAAGAAACAGAGAATTCAATCATTACCTGAACAAAGTGGCCCACACTTGTGATGGACCAGGCCTGATCCCAAATACCCCTACAAGCTTTCCACAGATTTTTAGGGGGAAATAGCAAGTGTTACAGAAATGAGTAGTTTTATTTAGATATATCCTGTGTTTCATGGCATTTCATTTTTTCATGGCTGCTTTGAAATTTTATCATCTGAGTATTTTCTTTTCCAATGACAAATTCCTTTGGGGTCTACATCCCATCACAGTTTTTAAAATCCCAGGATAGATAAGGGAAAAGCAATGCAGAGAAATAAAATTCTTCAAACTTAAGCAATTTGCAAGTAAGTTCCTAATGCATTACATTAATGCATTTGTGCTTTTGACATGAGATTTAAAAACTTTCCCCTGGAACAGAAAGAGTTCAGCTGGAGACAACTGAAAACATGGGAGTTTAAATCAAGTTCCTTTCCTGCCTTAAGCAAAAGAACCTGTTGAACCATGATAAATGGTTTGGTTTCTAAACCAGCATTTTTAAACAGCACATCAGCCAAAGTGTCTCTGTACTCCCCAGCTGAGCTGAACCCTCAGCAGAGGGGAATGCACCAGGTGTGAGTGAAGCAACTGGATAAAATCAGCCCTTTAATGTGCACATTTCTGACTGATCTTCCAGTATTCCAGACTGAGCCCCCAACACAAAGCAAATCCATTAAAACCCTCTCATTTCATTTCCTCCCACGGCATGAACAGACAGCGCACACACACGGGCTGTATCCTGGGAACCCAGCACTCCCCACTAGCTGACCAGCTTGGGGAGCACAGTACACAGAGGGATGCTGCCACTGGGCTCAGTGGCCAGACTGGCCCTCAGCTTGCTGGGGACTGCAGCCACAGGAGGCAGCTTGTTAGCAATTCCTTGGAAGGAACCTGAATAGCTGGAAATCCTCCTGCCGGAGCTTTTCTCCAAGGCGGCTGCTTTGGGCACCCGTTTGCAGATCCAGGGGTGCCGCAGGGCCTGGCTGGGAATCATGCGCGTGGAAGGATCCCAGCTGAGGCAATCCTTCAGGAAACCAGTGAACAAGGGGTCATCACAGCCCTTCAGAGCTGTCACCCAGTCCTTGTTCCCCGGGGCACCCCGGACCTTGCCGCGGCGCGAGCGGCTCCCGCTCAGGGTCACCTTCCCGTCCGGCTGCGTCAGCACCGTGCAGTAACGGGGGTGACCCTTGGAGTTGATGAAGTTCTTGGCTCGTTTGGATTGCTCCAAAAGCTTCTGAGGTGGCATCCCAAGAAGTTCCATGATACAGGCCAGCTGGTCTGCCTCGTCCTCTCCAGGGAAAAGAGGGTAGCCAGTCAAAAGCTCCACCAGGATACAGCCAAAACTCCACATGTCTATGGGCATCCCATAGCGGCTCCCCAGGATCACCTCTGGCGCCCGATAAAACCGGGACTGGATGTAGGTGTAGACTCTTTGGTGCTCAAAACAGCTGGACCCAAAATCTATAACCTTGATTCCACTCCTCCCTTGCTGTTTTAGGAGGATATTTTCTGGCTTCAAGTCACAGTGGATGATTTTGTTTCTATAAAGGGCATCCAAACACTGCAGGATGGAGTGAGCGAACTTCCGAACCAGCTGGAGGCTGAAACCCTGAAATTTATTCCTTTTAATCAGCTCATACAGGTTCATACTCAAGAGTTCAAAGGTCATGCAGATGTGGTTCCGAAAGGTGAAGCTTTCCAGCATGTGGATCACATTCATGCTGCCTGTTTTATCCTGCTTCTTCAGGTGCTCCAGGATCCTGATCTCCTCGGCAGCTTGGCGATGGAACCTCTTCTCATTGCGAACCATCTTTAAGGCCAGGTGTTGGTGCAGTTTGTGATCATAGACCTTAGCAACTTGTCCAAAACTGCCCTTGCCAATGATTTTGAGCACCTCATACCTGTAAGCCAGGTGGTCGTGGGGCACGTGGATGTAGCTGCCTTGGTCGTCGTCGTAGCCGCCGTTGTTGGGGCCGCCGATCACCCCCTGCCTCTTTTTGGCAGACGGCCCCACAAAGTAAATCTCGGAGAAACTGAAGATCTCCTGCTGCTCATAAGCTGATAGCAGATGTTTGAACTGTTTGACAGCTTCCTCTGGAGCTTGGGAGACAGCTTTGTGTGATTTCAAGGAGCTTCCACTGCCTCTAGCACCCAGGCTCTCTAGGGTTTTCTCTTTTGTCAGGGAAGGCAGAGATCTTTCTGGAGTAAGGCCTGCAGAGTGAAGAGTGCTGCTCCTTCTGTTGCCAGAGTCCTCAAATAACTGCTCCACTTTGACCTGATTTGCAGCCAGAGGGTGATCCTTCATTATAAGTTTGTTGATAGAAACCTACAAGGGAAAAAGTAGTTTAGTTTATCTTTTAAAGCATAGATTAAAAATAAACTCACTACCAGCAGAAAATCGGTAACACGGACGAGTTTGGCATTTATTAGGAACAAATATAAAATGCTGGGCTAAATTAAGTTACAAGCATAGTTATAGAAGGGTACACAAAGAGAAAGCAGCTCCCTGAAACAGCACATGTGCTTTTAAATCCAGAAAGGGAAACCCTAGACAGCCAAAGACTCAAACAACCACAAAATTCCTATCTCCACTCAGTGGAGGGCCAGGGAACAGCTATGTTTAGCTTCAGACGTGGGTGCAGCAGCACAACCACCAACAGATGCAACTTGCACCTGTCTGGAGCACGGAATGGAACGTGGATGTGCAGAGAAGTGGCAGCAGGAGTGCACAGCCAGGCTGCCAAAGGAACACAAAGCAACCCCAGCAGGTGACATATGGCTGCTGTGAGGCAGCTGCATGAGGAACAGGAGGGGGACAGGGCAAGGCAAGGTAAACCATCCTTCAGAATCTAAAAATTAATGGTTGGGTTTTAATTTCAAGGGGAAAACATCATCATATCCACACCACTCTTTGAAATCATGGTGGAATTATAGAATATCCTGAGCTGGAAGGGACCCACAAAAATCATCAAGTCCAAGTCCTGGTCCTGCACAGGACACCCCAAAATCCCTCCCAGCCCCTGAGAGCGTTGCTCTGGAGCTCTGGCAGCCTTGGGGCTGTGCCCATGCCCTGGGCAGCCTGTTCTGTGCCCCACTGTCTGGTTCAGCTGTCTGTCTGTCTCTGCCCCGACATGGGTAGGGCGGTTCTTGGGTGGCGCGCGTTTCAAAGGACGAGTCTGGACTCTTCAGCTTTTCCATCTTCAGATTGTTTATTGTTTCTTATCTACAAAATTTTCTGTCTGCCCAACAGAGGTCTGATCTGCAAGGCAGCCAAGGGCACTCTGACCACCCACGGGGCGGTCATGTCTTTTTATACTAAAATCTACGTACATGATATTTACCTTTATTTTCCAATACTTTTCACCCATGTTAGCAAGTGCACCCTCACCATAAACCAATCCCCAAGTGCCAACATCACCACAGGAGATGGAAGACAAGAAGAAGAAAGAAGAAGGACGAGACACGCCCTGATCCCTCCATCTTGTCTCCATAAACCCCCTGTACCAAAAACCTTAAAGTTTATATTTCACCCTATAAATGTGTCCCTTTTACACCCTTCACTCTAAAGTGATTCTCATGTCCTCAAACTGCTGTCACTTCTGTGGATGGATCAAAATCAAGCCACCAAACACTCTTGGCAACATTCCAGGATTTCCGAGACCCCCCAAGGGTTCTCCTGGCATCTCTGGACATCCAGAACGATGTGCTGAGTTCCCACACCCCACCACCCTCTGGGGGAAGAACTTTTATCCAACCTAAACCACCCTGACAGCTCCAGCCATTCTCTTGGGTCCTGGCACTGTCACAGAGGGAACAGAGAGCTGCAGAACTCTCTTAACACACACTTGAACAACCAGGACCAGCTCCCACTCCAACTCAGCTGAGAGCAGTCTGCGAGCACTCCCTCTTACCACCATGTGCTAAAATATTTACATCTGAAACAAACCCAGAGAAGGTGAGAAAAACACTGTGAAATTTTCCAGGCTTGTCAATTTTACTATTTAGTAAATGCTGAACACCCCGGAGGTCAGTTCCCCTCTAGCAGTTTTTCCTTTTCCTGCTTGCTGGCACTCCCTGCTGAGAGGCAGCACAGAGGTGTTGTCCCATCCAGGCAGAATTGAAGAAGCCCTGACTGAAGCAGCAACATCTGTTTTCCATTTTGTCCTTTAATCTAAAAATAAAGATCTCAGACACATGCCAAACCAAATCCCTGAAAACCAAAATAACTACACAGGAATCAAACAAAAAAATATAAATAAACCTGCAGCCCCACGGCAATAAAACCAAATTCCTTTTTAGTTACATCCAGTCCAACATCTCAGCAGGGTCAGCAAATCAGGGAAGTGAATGTTCTCCCTAAAGCCAACTCCACACAGCTCATAAAAGCCTCTGGTTGTTGGTGCTGCCCTGAAATGTTAGTTCTTGCTCACAAGCCCCAAAAAATGGGCATTTCCCTGCAGAAGTCAGTCCTTATCAACATGAAGAGATCCTACCAAGCTCCACTCCTCCTATCGACCCCAAAATGTGGTGTACCGGGAGGGACACGCCCAGCCAGAGTCTGCAGTAAAAACAACAGAGCCCAGCCCTGGTAACTCGGAATAAACGCCAGTTTCTTGGAGCCTGGCTGAACCTCCGAGATAAGAATGACATTTCTTCAGAGCTGGCTCAAAGACTCTTCAGTTGGCAGACCCAAACAGAAAGTTTACAAATAAACACAAGATATAAACACAGAACTAGCGTCACACTTGTTTAAATATTCTCCACCCAAGAGCAGTAGCAGCTCTGCTTGTGCTGCTGTTCATAGCAAACATTTTGTACCTTTGAATCCCTAAATAAACCAGCAATTCATGATTCCATTTATCCTGGAACGATTTCTTAATGAAGGAATTATGGCTTTGGATTTCAAACCTGACTCAACGGTAGTAAGGGCTCAATTTTCATTCTTAGAGGACTCCCAAAATCAGTTGCCACATGATGGTGAGACACAAATATAGCTCCATCTTCACTTGAGCTCAGGAGAGCTGCACTCAGATGACTCCTGGCTAACACCAGCTTTCTTTCAACAGCTTGATTTTACAAATCCCAGCCTCCACAAGTTTTTTGTTTAATTGCTGAAGTGCAGGCGAGAAATGAGGCTGACAACACCAGTGGCACCCTGTTGAAAACTCTCCCTGACAAAAACTTCATTTTCACTGACAAGGAAACAGTTGCTGCAATTCCTGCACAAACTGGTTTGCAGAGATGCTCTGAACACTGAATTAAACACATTGAACCCAGCCCATGTATTCTCAAAGCAGAGAGACTCTGTGTTCTCTTGCAGGCTCAGATGAAGGAATGGGCAGCTGCAGTCACCAACACTCCTCAATTCTCATGTAACATTACATAATAATAAAACATCTTGCTAGAAAACTAAAACTCCAGGTATTTTCCCATTAAAACTCAGCACCACCATTTTCAGCCCCAGCTCCTGCTTGCCTGATACCACTGAGGTTGGATTTTATTGGTACACCACCATGCAAACTGGGCATGCTATAAATCCTTAAGCTCGCCCTAAGAAGTTAACAGGCTTTAAGGAAAAAAACCACAGATGAAGACAAATCAAACAAAATATTCATGGGTTTATATTTGTATTGCATTGGATAGTTCCACTCTACCGACTTGTACTCAGTTATGAACAAATGAAGTCACACTACAGCTCAAAACACTGCAGCTGAAATGTTTCCATATCCCTGCACACAAAAAACCCCAACCCACTACTCCTCAAACCCTACTGCTCAACAGAACTCCAAATTCCTTCTGTTCCCCCTCAACATTTCCAAAAAGGGAAAAAAAAAAAAAACAGACTCATGCCCCTGAGTTTGCACAAACCAAATTTGTTACAACAAAATCCCACAAGGTGATGATTTTCAAATGCATGTTCCTCGGGGCAATGTCTATTTTCACTTTTTAGAAAGTGAGAGGTTTTTTTTTTTTAAGCTTAAGCTCCTTCCCTTCTGCCAGAACTCAACAAGAGCCAGAACACATTTAAAACCCATCTAAAGGACAGATCAGTGCACAAAAGTACAGCTGAACACGAGCACTACTGAGCCAATTAAAGGGAAAAAAAATCTCCCAGCTCCACATCTGCTGAGGGAACAGAGCCCTGATGAAAGAGCCCAGCAACACCTTCAGTTCATAAGGACTGTTTTGGAAGCAAAAGAAGTGACAGATAATGCCCAAGTTTTCGGAGCAGAAAGATACTTTTGTGAGGTGTTTGGCAGCCACACAGACTCACACTGCTCCTATGTTACTTACCAGTCAGAATTTTCATGAGGGAAACTAAAATGGAAACGTGCAGGAGGAGGCAGAGCAAAGCATGTGTGGATTGACTAATCAGAGTACAAGGTGACACGGCAGAACGCTCCAAGCCTTTGTAAAATAACTTTGTTTTTATTAAAACACTGAGCTGAGGGCAGTAAGATGGGGTTCCTGAGGCTGCCAGCAAGTTCTGCACTGAATGCAGCACATCATTTTCATGCTCAGAAAAAACAATAATGTTTAGAAGCCTCTACAAAGCAGCAAAATGCCACTTTTAAAATCTATTCTCTGTAGGGAGGTATCAGACCCCCACACAGCTCTCACTCCCACACTGCACAACGTGAAGACACAGATGACTTTAAAATACTCACATGAGGTCTTGAAAGGGAAGGAATTCCCGAGGGGCTCCGTTCTTCATTTGTAGGCTCTGGGTATCTACACTCATCTATCCTCATATAGGAGTCGTATAATCCATCGCCAATCCTGGCTGGAACGGTCCCACACACAAACCAGTTATTCACAACAATTCACACCGACAGAGGCAGAGCCAAAAGCTTAAATGCACATTTTAGTCAGTAAAATCATCGATTCTCCTTCATTCATTAAATGATCTTTGGAATTTTACTGAATTTTCAAACCGCAGGGGTGCGATGCTTCTGGGAAATCTTAATTCGAGATACTTTTAATTTAGAGGTTCTTTTTTGTGAAGCAACTTCTGCACTGCAAAAAAATACATCCCTAAGAATCACTGCCCACCATTCTTACCTCTTCCCCTTAATCAGGAAAATCCCAAACGAGCAGAAAACGAACAAACACTTCAACACTTGATGGGACTATCCTTTAAAACAGGTTATCCCTTAAAAATGAGATGTGAGAATTACACTGCAAAAGCGTGGGGAAGGCAAAAAAAAGAAAAAAGGCGGCGTCTCTCGCTGTCGACTGCTCAAAAACTTAAAATCGCGACGCCTATCGCGACAGACCCGACGGACGGCTGGGACCACGCGGGGGGCTCGGCGGCCACCGACCCAAACCGCATCCCCCCCTTTCCCCCCCAGCCCCGCGGGACCCCCGGCCGCCCCCTCCTCCTCACCCGCGGCGAGAGGCCCGTCCGGCTTCCTGCCGAGCAGCATCGTGTCGGGGGGGCCCCGGCGCGGGCCCCATTCCCGGCGGGTGCCGCTGCCCAGCGCGGCCGCTCGGCCCCGGCCCGGCCCGGCCGTTGCCCCGGGAACGGCCCCCGCCCGCCGCCCGCCCGCCCGCGCCTGCGCAGCGCCGCCGGGGCGGGATCGCGCCCGGGGCTGCGGAGCTCCAGCGCTCGCTTCAGTTCTCCCCTGCGCTAAAGCCGCGCTGCGCGACCCCAGCACCCGGGGCTGCGGAGCTCCAGCCTCCCCCGCTTCGCCTCTCCCCTCAGGGACACCCGCCCCGCGGGACCCCCGCACCCGGGGCTGCGCTTCTCCCCTGAGCTAAACCCGCCCTACGGAACCCCGCACCCGGGGCCGCGGAGCTCCACCTCTCGCCTCGCTTCTCCCCTGAGCTAAACCCGCCACGCGGGACCCCGCATCCCGGGCTGCGGAGCTCCAGCGGTCGCTTCGCTTCTCCCCTGAGCTAAACCTGCCCTACGGGACCCCCGCACCCGGGGCTGCGGAGCTCCAGCGCGCACCTCGCTTCTCCCCTCAGCCAAAGCCGCCCTGCGGGACTCCGCACACTGCGGAGTGCTCGGCCTGGGGGAGAGGAGGCCGCCGGGGCGGGATGGCGCCCGTGGCTGCGGAGCTCCAGCTTCTCCCCTCAGCCAAACCAGCCCCGCGGAACTCCCGCACCCGAGGCTGTGGAGCTCCAACGCGCACCTCGCTTCTCCCCTCAGCCGAACGCGCTCCGCGGTGCCCCCACGCACCGCGGGGTGCTCGGCATGGAGGAAAGGAACCTCCTCACACCGAGGTGTGTGGAAGGAACGCTCAGTAGTAACGTGGTTGCGAATAGGTGGATGGAGGCAAAACGCTGAGTGCTGCATGTAGGGAGCTCTGGGACAGCACGGGCTGCCCGACCCTGCCAGCCGCTGTGCAGGGATTGATTTGGAATAAAAAGTCCAGGACAATGCTCAG
Organism: Molothrus ater; assembly: GCF_012460135.2. Lineage (NCBI taxonomy): Eukaryota > Metazoa > Chordata > Aves > Passeriformes > Icteridae > Molothrus > Molothrus ater. The sequence goes on from NC_050502.2 coordinate 3,278,733, forward strand.
CTCCCCACGAGCAGCCATGGATTTGACCTGGAACAGAGGGAGTTACAGAGCTGGAGGCATCGGTGGCGTTTTGGAACATAAGAGCTCTCTAATGAGATGTAGGAGGTGTATTTATTTCCACAAACTGCCCTTAAATTAATAAAAAAATGAAAATCAAGTGGAGTCTGACTTTCTGGCTCTGCACAACTCCCTGCCAGGAGAGGACAGCCAGGAGATCTTATCCCAGGGAACAGGGACAGGAGGAGAGGGAACGGCCTCAGGCTGGGCTGGGGAGGCTCAGGTTGGACACAGCAGGAATTTCCTCATGGAAAGGGCTGGAAGGGGCTGCCCAGGGGGGTTTGGAGCGCCCATCCCTGGAGGTGCCCAAGAATGGATGTGGCACTGAGTGCTCTGGGCTGGGGACAACGTGGGCATCAGGCACAGCTTGGACTCGATGATCCTGGAGGGATTTTCCAATCTCCATAACTCTGTAAAAGCTGCAATTACTACAATACTCCTGTAATACTCCTACCCACTCCACATTCCTCAATCTCCACCTAGAAATCGATCAGGAACACGCAAGCAAATGTATAAATCACAGCAAGGATGCCCAGCTGCCAGGGCACGTTTACCAGACAACAGCTGAGAAGTTTAAGCACAAAAGAACCCCCACAATTCTGAGAACCCCTCGTATGGAGGAGCTCGGGGGCCGCCGTGGGGGTATCCCAGAGCCTGGCAGGGGGACCGAGACCCCCTCAGGGAGCAGCGTTTGGGAGACCGAGACCCCCTCAAGGAGCCGGCGCTGGGGAGACCGAGACCCCCTTAAGGAGCTGGCGTGGGGGTCTCCAATGCGGGTGATGGGGACCGGGACCCCCTCAAGGAGTCAGGGTGGGAGACTGAGACCCCCTCAGGAAGCTGGCGGTGGGGAGACTGGGACCCCCTCAAGGAGCTGGGGCGGGGGTCTCCAACGCGGGCAATGGTGACCGGGACTCTCTCAATGAGCCGGGGCAGGGTGACCAGGCCCCCTCAGGGAACCGGCGTTGGGGGAACCGAGACCCCCTCAAGGAGCTGGGGCGGGAGTCTCCAACGCGGGCGAGGGGGACCGGAACCCCCTTAAGGAGTCGGGGCAGGGGAGACCGAGACCCCCTCAAGCAGCTGGGGCGGGGGGACCGAGACCCCCTCAAGGAGTCCGGGCAGGGGGACTGGCGCCTCCCAGGGAGCTGGGGCGGGGGTCCCCAACGCGGACGAGGGGGCCCGGGAGCCCTGAGGGCGGCGGAGCGGGGGTCGCGGGGGCTCGGCGCGGCCGGACGCCGTTTCCAGCCGGACGGTTTATGGGCGCGGACGGCGCCATGGCGGCCGCCGCGGGCTGAGGGGACGGCGCGGGCCCGCCATGTTCGCCAGGGCGTTCCGCGTGAGGGCCAACAGCAGCATCAAGGGCTCGGACCGGTGAGTGCCACGTCGGGACCCCGCAGGCAGGGACCCCCCCCGGGCCGGGGGGACGCGCGGGGCTCGGCCCCGGGGTCGCGGTCGGCGGTGCCCCGGGAGTAGCTGCTTTCAGCCCCTGCTTGTGGCACGCTCCCGGCCTGAGCACGGAGTTGTGCGTTTCGCTGGAAGATGCTGCCGTAATTAAGCCAGGTTTAATTGAAATGTTATGCCGAGGCCTGGATGAGGCCTTCTGTGCTTATTTATAAGCAGAGTTCAGTGTGTAACGGGGCTCTGAGATGAAGAGGGGGTTTGGATAAGGAGTGGAGTGACAGGACTAGGGGGAATGGCTTTAAACTGGATGAGGGTAGGTTTATATTGGATATTAGGAAGAAATTATTCCCTGTGAGGGTGGGGAGGTGCTGGCACAGGGTGCCCAGAGCAGCTGGGGCTGCCCCTGGATCCCTGGAAGTGCCCAAGGCCAGGCTGGATGGGGCTTGGAGCACCTGGGACAGTGGAAGGTGTTCCTGCCATGGCAGGGGTAGCACTGGATGGGATTTAAAGTCTCCTTTAACCCGAACCATCTGTAATTCTCTAATTCTTTATGTTCCTGAGTAGCACTGCTGGGCTGACCTCCTGATTGTTCAGGTTCACTGGACACTGCTGTGAATGACCACAAGCCCCCCTGTGCTGGTCACTGGGGCTTAAACTTCAATTAAAACTGGGGGACAGGGAAATCTGGCTGTCCCCTGCTCCAGCTGTGGGTGACACCTGGGCAGAGCTAGTGTGGCACTCCCAGGTTGAAATCACAGCACGAAACAGAGGCACGGGCTGCAAACAGAAGCTGAAAGCAGATGTTTAAAGAAGATAAGAGCGGGGCAAGTGTATCGTTCAGATCGTTTGTAAACCCAGACACAAATGCTTCAGATTATCTCCTGTGAAGAGGTGGGAATCTCAGGAACAGGCGACAAAACAGAACAGCAGTTGTTGGAATTAGTTTGAGGGATGGCCTAGGCAGCTTTGTAACACATTCAGGGTTTTTTTCATTGCAGGAGGAAGCTACGAAGTGATGTGGCAGCAGCTTTCCCCAGCCTGAGCTCTGAACAAGTGGCTGAGTTGGTTCCAAACAAGGAAGAACTCAATGTCATCAAAATATACTCTCACAAAGGGGAGGCCATCACTGTGTACATGAACCACAGGAACCCGATACTGTTTGAAGTTGAGAAAGTTCTGTATCCAACAGGTAAGGGGAAGGGGTTGGAGTAATCCTCCCTCTTTGCTTACCTTCCCAGGTAATTATTGTGGCATTGTTTTGATTTCACATTTCTTTATTATCCCATTAAGTGTTTTATTATCTAATTAAGTTTAATATCCAATGAGAGTTTAGTCTTAAAGATGAAAAGAAACAGCATCTAGAAATGTTCTTAATGGTGCATTTTAAAATTTACTTCTGTTTTGGGACAGTGTACACTCTGTGGGTCTACCCAGACCTTCTCCCTGCCTTTGCAACATGGCCCCCAGTGCTACAGAAACTTGCAGGAGGTGCAGGTAAGAGCACCAGAACTTTGTCCCTTTGCACTGCAAAAAGGAGTTTGCCTACAGGACTTTTTAGGTGTTTTCCTTCACAGTGGCAAAAACGTACCTGAAACAAATGGAAGGAATGAGTACTCAAAAAAATTTTGTAGTGGTGGTGTCCTAGAAAGGAAATAAATTCGCTGTAAAAAGAGTTTGTGAAGGAAGGAAAGTAGGTGAAGGTGTTTAAAGCAGTAACCTGCTCAGTGTGGGAGGCTGAGATTTGGAAATCCCTTCTCAGGATGATGAGCAGCCCTGAACTGGGACACAGAACTCCCTGTGCCATTGGTCTGTCCCTTTTGAAAGCTCCTTTGCTGCCACCCTGCTTCCTGTCAGTGCCCAGGTGAACAAGCTCATCCTGTGGAGAGGAAGGAAATGTGGTTTGGAAGCTGCAGTGCAATCACTGTCAGGCAGCCTGGGCATTGTGCAGGTGGGGTTGGAGCTGAGTTCCTGGCTTACTGGCTCTACCACCTCATCATGGATCAAGACTAACAGGAAAGGTGTCTGTTTTCTGGAACCTGCTTTGGATGCAGTTCAGACTCAGGAGAATCAGCCCATTATAAACTTCAAATTGCTGAACTGCTCAAGCAGAAAAAGATTAAATTTGAGCTGCTGCAGCCTTGATCTCTACCTGGAAGTGCTCACGAAGGGAGGGATGTGTTTTTCCATGACACAGCATCCAAAGTGGAACTCAGGTCTCTCTGCTTTGTTTGCTCTTGGGGAAAATAAAGTGCTGTGATAGACATCTGAGAGAGCCTCGCTGCTGACTTAGAATGACCCAGTTTCTGGGCAAAAAGACTTGCTAATGGGGCAGGACATTGATGAAAGAGGCCTGCGGGACATTCATCGCCCCTGGCAACCAGGCTACCTCTGTGCAGGATCCAAAGATAAGGAGCTGGCCGGGAGACAATGGCCACAAAGGCAGGGGGAGAGGTAGAGCCAGTCCAGAAGGGAGAGGAAAGGCACCAGGCTCTCCAGTGCTGCAGACTGGAGCTCTGGAGGACATTCAGTTCCTAAAAGCAGCATCTTTTGGGATATCTCTTCCATAAATTCAAATACCCGCTGTCTGCCCTGCTAATTTGCATAATTGAATGCTGCTTATGCGGTCACATTAAGGCCTTGATGTGGTTTCTGTCCCCAGCCATGTGGAGCTCTGGTGGCAGCTGCAGAGTTCATTGTAGACTTGATAAAAATACTTGTGACAATGAACAGGGGGAAGCATCTTGGCTTCTTCAGGCTCCACATTAAATCAGGAATGCTGAGAAAAATGTGAGATGCCTGCAAAACCAAGCCATGGAAGAGCTCAGACTGCAGAGAGCTGCAGTGAGGGAGAGCAGCTGCTGCTCCCATCCTTTGGTGAGGACATCGTGCCACACCTGCAGCATGGAAAGCTCTGCTTTGCTCCCATCCCAGGCTGGTCCTCCCAGGTGTGGGAAGCAGAAGGAAGCAGGGGTGTGGTTTCTATCCAAAACAGCAAGGAGGCAACTCCCTGAGAATTGCCAGCTGGCTGCAGCTGATGTGGCACGTTCAGGAGGGATGGGGCAGCAGTGGAAACTTTGAGGCAATTCTGTCTCCAGGGAAAAAGCTGCTGGGATAACCTTCCCTTGGGAAGGGTAAATGGGATATTCCTGGTGCTTCTCCTTGTTCCTTTCCATGCCATTAATGAAGAGCTTTGCTGGGAGCTCGTTCAAAACAGTCCCTCAGGTCTGACAGGGCTGAGCAAGCTTCGCTCCTCCGCAGTTTTTTGGGATGTGCCCAGCAGCCTTGTGGATTGGATCCCGCGCTCCACGGGGGAAAAGCGGCGCTTGAGGAGGAGAAACAGAGACTCCTGTTCTCCCTGGCGTGTGCCCAGCTCGTGGTTCTGCTGAGTAACGGGAGGGAGGGAGGGAGGGGGAGGCGGTGCCTGAGCGTTTCATTGAGAAATGGATGCGCTTCATTCTTCCCGCAGACCTGATGCTGCCAGGAGTTGTGGTGCCACCTTCTGGCCTCCCTCAAGTGACACGGGGCACGCTCTGTGCTGTCACCCTGCTGGGAAACAGGTACAGAGCATTCTCCCATCCACAGCCTGTCCAGAAACTAAAAACGAAGTGAAGAATTTTGAGGAAATCGAGGCAGAAATGTTGTCTTCGAGGAGCCTCAGCAGTGGAAGATACAGCAGGAAAAAAACCCTTAATTTTTTGAGTTAGGATATGGTTGAACTGAGGTGGGAAGCTTTGTAAATTGGTTCTTTTGGACCAATGTTTTTAACAAAATATTGAATTCTGTACAGTTGTCTTTGTGTCTGTGTGGAAGTTCTGACTGAGGGAATGTTAAAGCCATTGGTTTTCTCTCACTGCTGGTCTCTTCTGGCAGTGCATGCACTTCTTGTAATTTATTAAAAGCCAGAATGTGTCACTGCACAACCTTCACTTCATCCAGGCTCAGGATTCTTTGAAAAACCTTACATACCAGAAAAAAATGTAGAACCTTGAAAAAAACCCCCACAATTTGTAAAGAGCGGGGGGGTTGTAAAATAAATTCAGTGTGACACATTAGCACAGCCTGTGTGCAGTGGCACTGGGTGTTTGTGTTGTCCTGCTCCAACATTCCCTTCTTTTCCCAGAGCTCCCGTGGCAGTTGGAGTTGCCACCATGTCCACGGAGGAGATGCTGGCTGCTGGAATGAAAGGGAAGGGCTTTGCTGTGCTGCACACTCACCTGGATCACCTCTGGTGGGTAACTGCCAGGCCTGGGGGAAAATGGACAACAGGTCTCGTGTGTTTACTGAAACCCAAATCTAAGATTAATCTGTCAGGCCAACTTAGTGAATTATTTGGGTACAGCTCAGATAGGAACTTTATTTGGAATTAATGGAGGAAGATGAGTTCAAAGTAAATTTTACGGTTCAGAGATTGCAGAAAAAGACCCATGCAGGTGCCAGTTCCTTTATTCAGGGTGACATCTGTTCACTGTCCTGTGGTTGAAAGCAGCAAAAGGAAAGCTGTGTTCTGCTTTTTCTTCCTTTTGTAGGGAATATGGTGACAAATCTTCTCCTCCTACCTTAGCTCCCTTGGTGACAGATCCTGCTGCAATGGAGAGTGCTGGAGACCGGGAGGAGCTGCAGGGGAAGGAGCCTGGCAGCAGCTGCTCCCCTGAGCCAGAGCAGCACGTGGACATCAGGGATTTGAGCCTGAGGGACACAGACACTTGTGCACAACTGCTGGGGAAGGAGGAGCTCCATGAGAACAGAGCTGCAGAACCAGCTGAGGATGCCAGCACAGGGGACCAGCAGGAGGCTGAGGACAGCAGGACCCCACAAGGTATTTTTAGATGCCAGCAAACCCAAACCGTGCCCCTTTGGTTTGCTGAAGCTCACAGACAACTCACTGCCTACCTGTCCTTTTTTCTCCCTGCAGAGCAAATGGATGCATTGTTTAATCAGTGCTTTTTCCATGCTTTAAAATGCAGAGTAAAGAAGTCAGATCTCCCCCTGCTCACCAGCACATTTCTAGGCAGCCACATGGTCTCCTGCTGGTACGTGGGAAGGAGATGGAATTGGGATTTGCATGCTGGGATTTGGTCTTTAAAACATGAAGACTGTGTGGGATATTTAGGAAACAGGTTTTGAGTAAAAATGAAATCCAGTTCTTAATTAAGGTTATGCTCACTTCTGCCATCAAATACTTTGATCATATACAATCCTTATATTAAATACTTGGATGTAAGGATTGTCCAGACCTGGATTTGCACTTGGGAGCCAACTTGACTTGGCTGACATTGGTTTCACCATGGTTTAGTCACCTGAGTGGCTGCTGCCTGCCTCAAGATCATCAGCACTAATTTCACTCATCACATTCTATTTATCAGCTTCTTTGGTGTAGCTCTTCTTCTGTGTGATTTGTATTCCTGCTGTTAAGAAACTTCTAGCATAAGTAGCAAGATTTAAGAAGAAATGAAGGGTGACTCATAACTAAAGAACTTTTAAAAAATCCATTTATAGCCCTGCTGGAAAACAACTGGACATAAAGAAATCAAGCTATAAGAAGGTGAGATTTTTCTGTTGGCTTGGGTGGTTTTTTAAAAAATTAATTTTAATAATTAACAGAGAAAAAGTTTAAAACACAAGAGCAGGAGTTGAAAATACTTGACTCCACATTTCTGATTGTTGCTTCCTTCAGTTCTCTAAATTCCTGCAATGCATGCAGCACCAGAGGATCTTACAAGTGAAGGAGCTGAGCAAAGGTGTGGAGAGCATCGTGGACGTGGACTGGAAACACCCAGAGTACGTAGAACAATATCAGCCTTTAAAGGAGTTGGGAGTCTCTGAAAGAAGGGAGTGGAATCTGCTGCCTCCAGCTCTGTTTCCATCCCTTCTACTCACACCAAACAATTCTTGTGGCAGCATTAAAGCATTTGCAGTGCCTGAAGGATTTTCCTCAGCCTCTGCTGCCCAAGACAGCAAGAGTGAAGAGAGAGAACAAGCGTACCGTGCTCCTGAAATCATTCCACTCTATGGGGTCTCCACAAAAATGATCCCACTCTTTCAGGAATCTGGACACAGGTAAGCACAAAAAAAAAAAAAATGAAGAGAGAGACCAACAAAACTGTAGTTGCTGTTTCTCTCTTACTGCCAGAACCCAACACCCAAATACTTTGACTTCAAAATTCTCTTTGTCCTCAGAAAAGGCAGCATCCTCTCAAGCAGTGAGGTGAGAAACATCATCATTAACTACGTGAAGAGTAATGAGTTGGTTGATGAAACAAACAAAAAGTGAGTACAGGTGGAAGTTTTCCTCCCCTGCTTCTACAGGAGAGGCTGAAATTAGAGGAAAAAAAGTGACCTGGTTTGCTCCTTCTGTGTGCTTTTGTTTTGCAGCTTTGTAAAGGTGAATGCCATTCTGTGTGACTGCCTGTTGGATAAATCAGAACAGGATGAGATCTCACACCTTAAATGGGATGAACTCTTGAGCAGGTGATTGTTCCCTCAATATCCCTTCCCAGAAGTGCACAGATTTATTGCCTGCAACTCAAACCCCATGGTGGGAGCTGCCTGATTTGTAATTTCCTGGAGATAAATAGGAGCAAGATGAGATCTCACACCTTAAATGGGACATCCATTTGAGCAGGTGCTTGTCCTCAGTATCCCTTCCCAGAATGACACAGATTATTGTTTTGTCCAGGTGCCTGGAACGACTGCAGCCCTTACACCAGGTGACATTTTCTGGACAAGAACCCGTGGTGAGGAAAGGAAACATCGAGCCCATTGACATCAGCATAGCACAGAGATCATCAAACAAGAAGGTGAAAAAAGACAATTAAATGAGGGGGTTGAGCAGGTGAAATCCCAGATCCTGAGGGCAGCTTTGGCAATCATTATTAAACCTTCATCAGTGATATTTCCAGTCCTTACTAGTTTCTAAGCATTATTAACCCTTCAGCAGTGCTGTTTCTAATCAATCATTATTAACTCTTTGGCGCTGATGTTTCCAATCTTCAGCAGTGATGTTTCCAATTATTATTTAACCCTTCAGCAGTGATGTTTCTAATCACTTTTTAACCCTTCAGCAGTGATGCTTCCAATTATTATTTAACCCTTCAGTAGTGATGCTTCTAATTAATATTTAACCCTTCAGCAGTGATGCTTCCAATTATTATTTAACCCTTCAGCAGTGATGCTTCTAATTATTATTAACCCTTCAGTAGTGATGCTTCTAATCATTATTAACCCTTCAGTAGTGATGCTTCTAATTATTATTTAACCCTTCAGCAGTGATGTTTCCAATCATTATTAACCCTTCAGCAGTGATGCTTCTAATTAATATTTAACCCTTCAGCAGTGATGCTTCTAATTATTATTTAACCCTTCATAGTGATGCTTCCAATTAATATTTAACCCTTCAGCAGTGATGCTTCTAATTATTATTAACCCTTCAGTAGTGATGCTTCTAATTATTATTTAACCCTCCAGCAGTGATGTTTCCAATCATCATTTAACCCCACAGGTGACAATTATCAAGAACCTTGAGCTGTATGGTCTGGACCCACAATGTGTGGCCAACACTCTCCAACAAAAGGTCCAAGCCAGTGCCACCATCAGCCCAGCACCAGGAACAAAGGACAGAGTCCAGGTCCAGATCCAAGGCAACCAAATCCATCATCTGGCCAAGATGCTGCTTGGTAAGAAGGTTCTGGAACTGGGCTGGTTGCAGCAAAACTGAGATGTTTGAATTCTTTAGGTCTTCCTTAGCTGAAGTGAGCTCTTGGTTGTGTTGCAGAAGAATATCAGCTACCTCGGAAATACATCCAGGGCCTGGACAAGGCTCCAAAGCTTGGCCGCAAGAAGTAGGAGGAAAATCGACTCTAAGGATTGCTCAGCTCTCAGTATTTTCATTATTTATAGAAGGGTTTGCTGCCAGCAAATCAAGGATCATGCACAGGCCCTGCTCATTCCACAATGAGTCCTGGATGTTTACAAGGTCTGGAATTCACCCTAATAATAATAGTACTGCAGGTGTTCCTTTTTCATTTTTCATAAAAATAAAAAGCTCAATAAACCCCTTGGCATTATTCTCTTGTGAATTTTTTTAATGGAAATTGATACTGACGCACTGGATGCTACAGTGGTTTTTGGGTGGTTTAACATTCTAGCTTTGCATCTTTGATCAAGGATGTGGAATAAATCTCCTCTGAAATATGAGAAAAATACATTCCAATACAATCCTGGGACAGTGCAGTGTGTTCTGCCACTGAGTAAAACCCCTCTGGCTTAGATTTTATCTTTTTAAACTTTTTAAAAATTTCCACATATTGAATTCAGACATTTCAGCATTGAGAATTAACTGCATTAGCTGGACTTCTGTAGTTTATATTATTTTTATATATAAAAATACATCTAAATGTATGACATGAGCTGTAATTTATCACAGGTAACAGTTCTGTCAGCCCCAGCTAAAAGCTTAAATTAATGGAACACTTTGGTCAGGTCTTACAAGTGTGAATATTCTTTAGCTCTTTAACAGTAAGTTAGGAAATTTAAATTCACTTCTAGGAAGGATTCCTGTATTTCCCTTTAGGCTAAATCCACTGACGTTCCATAGGAGGGTACCAGAAAAAGAAGTTCAAGAGATTTCTTTTATTACTGACAGCTTTATTCTCATTTCTCTTACACTGTCTGCATATGAACAAATAGTTCCAGAACCTTCAAAAAAAGTTGAGAGTGAGACATTTTGTAAAAATGCCATAGAATCACTAGGGAGTAGTAAAAATAAATTACAGCATTGCAAAAATGCATTTCACTTTGCCATAGAAGCTCTACTATTCCATCCTATACACATTATTTTACAGGTTTTACAGTAGCCATGGAAAATAAACTCACACGATGTAGGCGAGACAATTGCTAACCAAAGGCACTGCCAACAGGATCTGCGCTTAAAGAAGGGGCAAATACTCCTAAAACCAGCTCAACTGACCCTTGAGAATTTGAGTTTCCACACCTACCAATTCCTCAAATGCCCCTCATATTGAAAAAAAACCAAAAAAACCAAAAGAACGAGCCCTGCTGGTGCAGGAGGTTTTCAGCAGCATCCACAGTGATTGCATACGAAGCCATGCCTTCTACAAACTGTCAAAGACATGCTGGGGCCAGGAAGGGACAGGGGACACCAACATAAAAATAAAACTAGAAATAAACCTGCACAACTTTCAGCCAGAAAGAAAAGGGATTTCAAACCAAGCGTGTGGCTCTTCGCTCTGAGAGCCACCGGCAGTTTCTACAGCGCTCTTCCCCACGGTGGAACTGAAGTATTTATACGGTGCTCTCAAGGCTCAAAGCACCAGATAAACGGCATTTCAATGACTCCACAAGTGAACAGTGAAGTGCTAAGTCTGCCTGTGGCTGGACAAACAGCCCCAGAGCACGGCAGGTGTTATTAAAGGTCGTTGGGTGTAGAGTACAGTACAGCTGGAGGCTCCTCTGCACCAGAGCCCTGCGAGCAAACCCTCACTGCTGACCACAACAGGAGCTGCAACTGAGCTCGGCAGAAAGCGGCTTTCACACCAAGTCATGCAGTTACTCTCATAAGGTTTAGAAACAAACATACTCAAAATCTGGGAAAAAAAAAAAATAATCCCAAGCAATCACCTTCCAGAAAGAAACAAAGCAGTTCCTCATCCCTCCCCAGACACGAGGGCCTTGTCACATCAGTGCTGTGGGGACAGGAGGGACAAGGCTCTGCACGGCTTCCTCCTTAGCCCAAATGCAAGGTTTTCACACTTAAGGGAAAAAAAAGGCACTGAGGTAAATTTGAACTCCTCCCTATTCCCCAATAACCGGCTGCCTCCCCTCCCACGGGGTGCAGGAGGGATCCCAGCAGCCACAGTGAGCTCCATGAGCCCACACCAACCCCGTCCCCGCTCCATCCCAATCCAGCACTGACATTCCCTGCTCCCTGGGCTGTGAACAGAGGGAGGGCTGGCCCTGGCTGTGTGCAGCGTGCTCGGTATGGAGCACTGAGGGTAAACACGGGGCCCATCCTCTCCCCCAGGATCATTGCAGCCCAGCAGTGACCCCTGCACGGCCTCAGCAGCAAGAGGGAGGGCAGGGACCCAGCCTGCAGCTCGAGGACTTTGCTGAGGGATGCTCAGCATGGCGTGGTGGCAGCCCTGAGACAGGCAGAGAGAGACTTGCTGTCCTCTCCTGGCTCCACGGAGAGAGCAAATCCTGGGAAGCCTCCTGGACATGCAGGACAGCACCAGTTGAGAGTGGGGAGGGAGAACAGGGCACAGGGACAGCAGGGCTGGGACAGCAGGAGCAGGAGGAAGCTCAGGTGAGGTGAGCAGAAAGCATCCAAGGACAGTAATTCCCTTCCTTGGTGCCACCTCCACACCCCAGCCCTGGATGGGGCTCCTCTCCCTCGGGGCCAGGCGCGCTCACAGCTCAAAATCTGATTTGTGAAGGGGTTTTGAGCTTTCCTGGGTTCCTCTGATGGACACATATTGCTAAACCTTCAACACTGAACCCTCAGCCTGTGCCCCAACCATCACCTTTACACTTTTCAAACAGAATTTTCCGGGAACATAGGTCCCAATTCCTACAGAGTAGAGAACTGGTGAAACCCTGGCTAACTTGGCTAAGCATCAGGGACAGTTACTGTAATTCAGCTCTTTCCAAAATTAGAAGTCAAATAGAATCAAAATGAATGACTTTCCTGGGAATTACTATTACCAAGTTGCAATAATATTTACTAACAGACTGTTGGGGTGTTGCAGCTGCCTTGGTGTCCTAACCTGGCATTTCCCTGGCTGCCTTAGGCCTGAACAAGTCCAGGGCTTGGCTAGAGCTGCAACACCCACGTGGTTTGGTGCAACAACCTCCTCCCCTTTTCCTGTGCTCTCCTTACGAAACCAGAACTGGGCCATGAGGGCACTGTGGGCCACAGCACCTCCAAACAGGAACAAGCAGCTCGCTGGGAGGAGCAGGAACAGCAAGAGCTGCCCTGCTCCAAACTTCAGCCAGCACAGGGGTCCTGTTGGGTGTCACACTGAGGATTTTCCACGCAGCCTCTCCAGCGGATGGCACGGCTGGAAATCCAACCAGCAGCTGTGTTTGCTTTGTTGAAGCTGTTTTATAAACAGGCTTCCCGTTCTTGGACTGGCTCTGGTCCTGGGAGAAGAGGTTTCAGAAGAAGAAAATGCAATAGGATCATTTTAGGGGTGCTGGGAGCCAGTCCTTACGGAAGGTTGAAGAGGGAGAATGACTACTAAGGTGTCCTGAGAAGTCTTTTCATTAAAAACAGTCTCTATCTTAGTCTGATGCCCAGTGCCTCCTGAAGGTTATCCAGGTTTGCCTCTGGCCTCTTTCAGGGTCTGTTGCAGTCTCTGTTTGAACCTCTCATACTTCTTGTGCACTTGCTGGATTTTGTCCTTCTCCTCTTTGTCCAGGATCATCAGGAAGTTCTGCAGCTCCGGGATGGAGAAGGCGTCCCACTGCAAAACCAGCAGAGAGGCAAAGTGAGCACACACCTGCTGGGCTTTGTGGGTTCTTACCTCTGAATCTGTGAGCAGGAGCAATAAAATACATTTAAATGTGTCTGATCTCCAGGGATTTCACCTCGAGTGGTGAGAGGGATGGGATAAAGGGCTACAGCAGGAAGGACCATCCCAATCCTCCCACCCCAAATGAGAAGCAGAATCCTGCAGGATGCAGCAGCTCCCAGCATTTGCTTCACTGTGGTGGAGAGCAAGATTTCAACCCAAAACTGGCTGTGAATTTATTACCTGAGTGTCCCTGGCTTTTACTTAAATTAGTGGATTACTTATAACAGTGCTCAGCTAATCTAAGAGAGGATTAACCCTGGGGCTGCCCTGCCGCGTTCGTTCCATAAACAGATTATGGAGTGGCCATCAAAACTGGCCTCAGCATTTCCACAGCTCAAGTTTGAAGTGTTTTAAAAACCCAGATCATTCAGGAGCAATAAAAGACTCAAGTTTGAATTGTTTAAAAAACCCAGATCATTCAGGAGCAAAAAAAGACCTCTAAGAGGGAAACAGCCCTTTTTGTGCTGCCTCTGTCACACATCTCCCAGCTCTGCCATGTGCTCCATATTTGTGTGAAAACAAGGAAAAGTCACAAGTGTACCTCAACTTCCCCCGTTTCGTTTTCCTTCAGCACAAAGCTCAGCGCGTCGGTGTCAGGGCCCGCCAGCAGCCGCAGGTACAGGGGGTACTCGGTGAGAGGAAGCTTCTGGAAGAGCACTGCAAGGACAGCAGACACCCCCAGTGAGATCAGGGCTGCCAGGGCAGAGGGAAGCTCAGGGGATCAGCTGGAGCATGGAAAAGGATGCTCAGGATCGCAGGGCGGAGTCTCAGATTCACAACGATCCCTGTAAGGTCTCAGGTGGTTTCACCCTTTCTGAAATCAATTCCCTGTTACCCTAAGCACCTGTGGAGGTCTGGCCATTGATTCACCTGGATTTAGGCTTTTCCTGCCTGAGACCCCAGTGAGTCCTAGAGCACACCAACCCCAGGCAGAGCTGCCAGGCCCTGAACTCACCTTGCCCATCTTTCCTCATCTCCTTGAAAAGTGCAAACTTCTGGGGGTTATCCACCACCATGAACTTCTTCAGCAGCCCCTGGATCACCTCGCTCACCGTGGTGGTGCTGCTGATGTGCAGCTGCTTGATGGCATCCAGGGGCAGGTAGAAGGAGGTCCTCTTGTCTGTCATCTCAGCCAGGTTCACCTCCTTGAGGGCATCGTAGATGGACTGGGGCCGGATCCCGGCCGGCACCGTCACCGGCCGCCGCAGCTTCAGGTGCACCTTGATGAACCCTGTGTAGGTCCCATCATCGTTCTGGGGACAAAGCACACAAGGATCAGGCTCCAGGAAGCTTCTCCAGCCCCTTTCCCACCACAACAAGTGTGGGGTGACAGCAGGAGCTGCCCCCGCTCCGGGAGTTCCAGCGTTTCTCATTAATCATGTCAAAAGTACCCAGTAATTTCAGGCCAGTCACTGCTGATTTTCTCTTGGTAGTGACTCATCCCTTCCTCTCTCGCCTGTGGGATCTTGTTTGATTTCAAACCAGCCCTGCTACGAGGCAGTTATGGAAATTCCATTGCATGGAATTTGTAGTTGCACTTAATATGGATTTGAAACCCCTGGTTCAGCAGGATGTCCCAAACTTATTCCTTATGTTTTATTCCCCATTTAAGAGATTCTCACATCTCCATGTTACAGATCATCCCTGATCCCACCACAGGTCTCTTATCCCACCCTCAGCTCCACAAAAATGCAGGAATCAGGGGAAGAGCCTGGTTCTGCACAGTGCACCCAGGAAGCCTGGCAGTGCTGAGGGCAGAGCTCCTCTCTCTAGAAAGGTTTTGTGTTCCTAAAGCCACTTCCAACAGCTCACAGCCCCGGTTCCTCCATGACTCATCCCCACTGGGGCTCATCCATCTGGGACAAGGCTTTGTGGCAGCTCCTTGCCAGAGATCAGTGCCAGCAGGAAGGGGTGGAGGCAGGGAAGGTGTGATTGGCGAAGTTCAAAAGCTGCCTCTCAGCCCTGGGGACATTGGGCCATCCAGGTGTCATTTGTCCCCTGAGACTTCCCCCCCCCTTACCTGGTTGGTGGCTCCCTGCCCCTTCCCTCCCCTTCTCCCTGGGGTTAAAAGGAACAGCAACCACGGGGTTTTCTTGTTCTGTTGGAGCTGTTGCTGGATCCAGAGGCCTGTGGGCCAGAATAAAGCTCTGGATCCAAGCCCTCCATCAGAACCGACTCCTTTTCCTTCACCTCGCCTTGAAGCCTCTCCAGCAGAGGTAAACCTGAGCTCCTGTACGCCTGGACTTGTCCCAAGTGCTCAGCTGCAGCATCCAGCCAGCCAAAGGTGTCTCTGAGGTGAAACCACCACACACCCAGCCAGCCAAAGGTGTCTCTGAGGTGAAACCACCACACACCCAGCCAGCCAAAGGTGTCTCTGAGGTGAAACCACCACAGCTGCCACCCTTGGTCAAGCAGCAAGGGCCAGGTGAGCCCAGGCACGTTCCATCAGGCAATATTGGTATTTAATTCCAATTTATTGGCGCCCAACGTGGGGCACGAACCCACGACCCTGAGATCAAGAGTCTCACGCTCTACTGGGAGCTGTCACCTGGAGTGTCAGTGACACTGGGAAGCCCAGCAGGAGGAAAAGCAGCTTGCCAGCCACCCTCACCCCAGTGCCACCTTCCCCACAGGCTGGCCCCATTCAGGGCCCACGGGAACCAGCCCCAGTCTGTGTGTGTGAGGGGAAACCAGCCCAGCACGTACCAGTTTCATCAGCAGGCAGTTGGTGACCTTTGCATTGTACTTTTCAATCTTCTGTTTGATCTCCTGGACGGTTGGAGGCTCGGGTTTTTCTTCTTCTACGGTTTGTGTCACATTCTGCAATCAGAAGAGTGGGGCTTTAGCTGCTTTGTGTGTTGGGTAATGCTCCATCTGTTCAGCTCCTGAAAGCAGGAACAGATCCTGCTCAGATCCTGAGCACTGATGACGCAGGTGGGGACTGTCCCCAAATGGGCAGGATGCCACATCCCAACCCCAAACCACCTCTGACACCAGTGACAGGAAGTGGAGGCAACACAAAATGCACCAGGTGGTGGCACGGAGCAGTAACGCATCCGACTACAAACCAGGGCAAAAATCCAACCTTTAAAACCCACTTTGAAAGCAAAGCCACCTCCAGCTGCAAGCATTTATTTCCTTTTTGTAATGCAAGAAAAAAAATCCCATCCTATTTCCAGTATTCAAGGCTCTGACTCCTCAAAGTAATGGAAGAAAAAAATCCCATCCTATTTCCAGTATTCAAGGCTCTGACTCCTCAAAGTAATGCAAGAAAAAAAATCCCATCCTATTTCCAGTATTCACAGCTCTGACTGCTCAAAACTCAAGCAGCTTCCAGTGGGCTCACCCAGGCAGAAGCTGGAGTTAAATCTCTCACTGCTCTTGTCCAAAGCTTGGGAAATCACAGCTCAGAGCAATAAAAGCACACAAGAGCAGCATGCTGGCTGTGTGACTGAATAAATCAGGCAGCCCAGGAATCCCAGCCCGCTGTCCCAGAAGGGGACAGAGGCTGCTGCTCACCCAGGTTTGGGGGAATTTCCTCCAAAACCAACGGGTCTGACCTGTAGGTGGGCTCTGCCTGAAGGCCAGCCATGGAAATATCACTAATGAATAATCACAGAATCATTAAGGTCAGAAAAGGTCTCTGAGATTAAGCCCAGCTGTCAACACAGCACCATGAAACCATGTCCCCAAGTGTCACATTCCCAGCCTTTTGAACACTTCCAGGCATGGTGATTCCACCATTTCCCCTTCTCATGAAGAAATTTTCACTCTTATCCAATCCAAACCTCCCCTGGCTCCCCTCGAGGGCAGGTCTCCTCCGCATCACTGCCTGCTTTATCTGCTCAATCTGCAGCAAACAAGCCTCTGTGTGTCTTGGGCAATGCTCAGTGGGCTGGATCTCCCTGCTCAGAGCTCTGCTGCCTCCCCAGAACTCACCGCCCTCCCCGGTGACAGCCTGCAAATGCATTTTGCCCAGATTTTATGTGGGCTTGCTCAGAAGCTGGCGTTAGCAGGGAGCAGGAAGCGTGAAGGGATGTGCCATCAAGGCTGGGAAGGCTCAGAATGAAAACTGCAATCTCTGAGAAGGAAAAAAAAGGGGGAAAAAAGGGAAAAAAAGGGGAAAAAAAGGGGGGGAAAAGGGGGGGAAAAAAGGGGGGGAAAAAAGCATCTTGGGGAGCAGAGCTTGTGTCTTCCCAGGCAGCCCCAGAGCACACAGGACAAGGAATCTGTAAATAAGCCAATATTGCCCAAGGCTACCCTTGTTGTTTCTTTCAGAAGGAGAATCAAGCAGAGGACAAACTGAAAGCCTGGTTGCAGTCTGGCAAGGCAGGGAAGGCTGCACTGCTGGGACTGGGCAGCCCTGGGTTCACTGAGGCCATTCCCCAGTGACAGCTCAGGATTGCTCCATTTCCACCCCAGAGCAGCAAACAGCTGGACACCTCTGGGACCCCCTCCCCATGGAGCAGCTGTGACACTGGGGTGGCACCCAGAGGACAGCAGGGACACTGGGGTGGCACTCAGGGGACAGCAGGGACACTGGGGTGGCACTCAAGGGACAGCGGGGACGCTGGGGTGGCACCCAGAGGAGAGCTGTGACACTGGGGTGGCACCCAGGGGACAGCTGTGACACTGGGGTGGCACCCAGGGGACAGCTGTGACACTGGGGCGGCACCCAGGGGACAGCTGTGACACTGGGGTGGCACCCAGGGGACAGCAGGGACACTGGGGTGGCACCCAGGGGACAGCAGGGACACTGGGGTCACTCCAAGGGAGGGAGAGGGCCTTTAAACAGGGGCATGGAGGGACAGGACAAGGGGTGATGGCTTTGAACCAAAAGAGGGGAGATTTACATCAGATATTGGGCAGAAATCCTTCCCTGGCAGGGTGGGCAGGCCCTGGCACAGGTGCCCAGAGCAGCTGTGGCTGCCCCTGGATCCCTGGCAGTGCCCAAGGCCAGGCTGGAGCACCGTGGGACAGGGGAAGGTGTCCCTGCCATG